>NC_084795.1:165071713-165114213 GCF_963169125.1 Humulus lupulus
GTGGATTGATGTTTGATTGATAACATGATCATGCATTAGTCAATTACATGTGTAACGCTCTGGTTAGCCAGGATCGTTACACTGTGTATTTTAAATAGTGCTTAACTTGCTAAACGAGTCATTAGGCCATAAATGTGCATCTAAATGTGATTAATGGTCCATGGTTAAAAATTTCGGTAAAAAAAGAATGGATATTTTATTAAAACATTAAACTGTAGATGGGATCCCATAATAAACGTTTACAAAGTCGTTTACGGTTCCAAAATTGTCATTACAACTCAAAAGTTACAATATGCTGTCCTAAGCGGAAAAAATAGGGTTTAACCCTAGTTCCACTAAAAAACCTTGGACTTGGTGGTCAAGCAGCCGCATATGTACACGTCACCACCGAAGCTCTCCAACTCATGGTTGATCTAGCTTTCCTTTCCCTTTACCTGCACCACATAGCACCCGTGAGCTAAGGCCCAGCAAGAAAACTTAATACAAGTGCATGAACAATATATACAAATTCAGATGTATATCTAGCATGCCCAGCAGTAATAACCTACTCATGCATGCATACAAGTACAAATAAATTATTATAGAATCATTCTAGGGCTCGCAGCCCTAATCAAATGACCATAGAGTTAACCTGGGGTCCTTTACCTTGACTAGATGACCATAGAGTCAACCTGGGGCCCTTGCCTTTGCTATGTGACCATAGAGTCACCCGAGGCTTGTTGCCCTAGCTCTAGGTAACTAGCCGTAGAGCTAGTCAAGCGCTTTAGTTTCCAAGCGACCATAGGGTCGATCAACGTAATAGTACGCCCCTAATTGGGCCATAGCCCTTCGATCAGTGCGCAGTGCGCTATTGACTCTCTTGACTAATTAGCCAAGGCTCTAACAGGTATTCAGATATCCTGCTATAGATACATGTACAAATACAAATACAGATACATATACAAATAGGCATACTTTAGATAATTCAAGTATACGTACAGGATAATCATATATTTATGTTAGTCAGATACAAACATAGTGATAACTATGTTCCATAACGGGCTTAGCCCCAATCAAAAAATAATCACACGTAGAACATACTATGTGCAGTCTTCTTACTTTTGGTTCGATCACAAGTTATATGTATAAACGACCCCTTGAGTATGATCTTGTCCGAAGCCCTAGTGGTAACCTAGTTACAACCATAAACGGTGTTTCAATGAGTTTAAGTTCTAAAACCCAATCCTGGGATCAATAACACGCTCTCAGAACCTCCAATCCTACCAAACATGGTGGTGGAATCGTCCCACAAGCCCTCGGGCCAAAAATCCAAAAAGTACATAAATTTATGCCCTGAAAAATAGGACAGCGCTACGACGCTGCCTACCAGGCGCTACGACGCCACAGACAAAAATGGGGCCAACCACCCGACCGGCACTGTAACGCCACCCATCTCATGCTATAGCTCCATTACCAGATAGCCCAAAATTCTGGGTTTTTCTATTCGTGTTCTCCGAATCTCCAACCCCAAACCAGTCTCAATCCCAAAAAAAGTCTACAAGGCAGCAATAGTACCTCCAACACAACTCAAAAACACCATAATCCAACAAAAATCACAACTAATACTCAAAATCAATGCATGATTTTTTGAAACTCAAGAACACTAAGAACACCACCAAAAAATTAGAAACTCAGAGAAAGTTAAAGGTTGAAATCCTTACCTTAATAGTACAAATGGCTTCCTAGCTTTACCTTAAAAAACCTAAGCTTTCCAATCAAAACCTTCAAGAGATAGAGAGAGTATAAACCGAGAGAGAGAGGCAGGAAGTGCTCTGTTCTATTTTGATATCCCCTGTTTTAGGTTTCCTTCAGCCAAGGGAAAGATACTCAGTCACTAATTTGGCACCAAATTAACCATATTGCCCCTTAGCCTAAGCATTGTCCTCTTAAGCCCTCAAGGGTAAACTTGTCATTAGCCACATACCCTGTTAATCCTAATTAACACCTTATAATTCCTGTTAATTCCAATATCCTCAAATAATTACAAAACAATTTCCCATTACCCAATCAATCTCAGAAATGTACTAAATTACCAAATTATCCCTAGGCTCACCCCGAACCCGGTATTTGACATTGTTATGACCAAACCGCTACTTTGCTTGCTAGGATCGTCTCATGTCAAATAATAAAAATATATCCACATAATAATGTGGTCTCTCCATATACACATAAATATAAAAATACTCCCTTAACGAGCCAAAATTACGAAAATGCCCTTCTAATAAGAAATGGGCCCACATGCATGCAAATACGGCCATATAATAATATAACTCATATAATCATGCATATTATCACATAATAATGCCATAAACCAACTATTTCCCTCCTAGCCCCCTAATCAAGGCACTAAGCCATATTAAGGAATTTGAGACGTTACAACTGTAACGACCCAAAATTACTAATAAGGCTTAAGGACCTTGATTAGTGTGTCGGGAGGGCATAATTGGAGGTTATGTGAATCAATAGTGTGAGAATGCATGTTTATCAGTATTGGGTGAGCATGCGGGCCCTGTTCGACTGGGCTTAATCGTAATTTTGGCCCGTTAGGGCATAAACGTAATCGTGTGTGATAAATTATTGAGACCACTTTATCATGTGAATAGGTAGATATATATATATATGTGAAATATGTGAGAACCACATTATTATGTGGATAAATATGCAGCCGGTGACTTGGGGCGATCCTAGGGAGCTAGATAGCAGGAAAGTCACAACGGGGCTTAATGCTTAACTTTGGGCAAGTCAGGGGTACTTTAGGTATCGTGTAGTGATTTGGACTATCGGGTGATGAAAATAAATATATGGAGATATATTTGAGGTTAGAATCTTTAGGCAGGAGTACTGGGGAATTTAACTATTTTGCCCTCGGGGACGTTTCCGGTACCCCAAGCTTTGGGATTAGTCTAACAACCTAAGGATATACTTGGAAAGACTTAGAAAATACTAGATAGAAAATGTAAACCGACCTCTCAGCCATCTCTCCCTTCTATCTCTTTCCTCTCCCTCTTAAGGAAGAAAAACTCTAATTTTGTAAAGGGAAACCAGCTAATTTCTGGGAATGGAAGGGGATAAGCTAGAGGATTAGCTCAAGAACTAATCAAGGACTGAATTAGAGCCAAGGTAAGCATTGATTTTTGTTCTATGGTTAGGAACTTTAAGAAAAATGGCTGAGTTTTGAATATTTGTGGTTTTGGCATTTTGGGTGGAATTTGAGGCTGGAACTTTGAAGCTAGGTCAGGGAAACTTCTGGGGAGGTGATACTGCAGCTAAGGTAAGTTTCAGTTTAAATTTTAATGGTCGAATTCTAGAAATACCATGGCTGGCTTTGAGTTTGTGGGTTTGAAATCTTATAAATTGGAATTGGGATTTTGGTGAGTGTTAGGCTAGATTTCTGGTTGGATTGCGTTGTTTAAATTATTCTAATGATGTTGTTATTAATTGGTTTTGAGTTGGGGGCTTAGAGATTAAAAATGGTGGATTTTTCTGGGTTCGAAGGGTCGGGCCGCGGCATGGTTCTTGGTGAGCCGCGACCCTTCGAGGTTGTTGCATGCTAAGGAAGGAGGGCTGGCCGCGGCATGGTCCAAGCAATGCCGCGGCCCTTACCTATTTTTGTGCCCATGGAGGGTTCTGTCAGGGGCCATGCCGGGGCGCTTAAGGGATTTTGAGATTTTAGGCTTGGGTATTTAACCTAGGGTGCTCGGGGTTGAGTCTTTTACCATATTTGGTGAAGTTCAATGTTCCGAGGACTAGAACATTGTTTAGAAGCTCATTTAAGATTGTTAATGGTATCCTTTATCTTGGTTGTGACTAGGTGCTAAGCTAGGGCTCGGGGAATGGATCACACTCAAGGAGCATCGCTTATAACTAGCTCGTTTGAATGCCAAAGGTAAGAAAGCTGCACCAGATTATGTGGCTAGGTTGGGACTAAGTGTTACCTATGTTTGTATGCATTGTTATGTGAATGTGATTAACCATGTGGACACGATGGGACTAAGAGCTCCCTACACTTGTATATCATGTCATGAGATGGTATTATTATGCCATGGGACATGCGATAACCGGCCTAAGATTGTCGGAATCAATATTTGTGCATAGGGCGCGGCTCGGCCACTGGTAGCTGAGGCAGCTTATGTAGCACTTAGCTCGGTTAAGCTGGCCGGAGTCAGTGAGTATTACACTGAGGGTGGCCCAAGAGAGCCGAAGACTGTGTATTAAATAGAGGGTGCGACTAAGGGCACTGACCCTGAATATCATTTGATGATGTGATAAACTATTGATTATGATCGTGAATATTGTGTTATGAACGTGATTTGTTGGCTGTTTGGATGACAAACTGTTAATCTGATGTGTTTTATCACTGATCGGATAAATGTTATGAAATGCGGAATTCCTGGTTACGCATTGTGAAATATTTGATAAATGATGTTGATCTTGCTATGTTATCATGCTTTCTTGCTGGGCCTCGGCTCACGGGTGCTACGTGGTGCAGGTAAAGGTAAGGGTAGGCTGAATCAACCATGAGTTGGAGAACTTTGGGGGCGAGGTGTACATTGTCAGCTGCTCGGCCGCCACAGTCGAGGAATTGTACAGGGACTGAAACCTAAAATGTATATTTTGCCATTAGAGTGGCTTGAATTACTTGTAACTCTTGGAATTTGTTGTAACTAAGACGTCTAAATCCTGTTTTGAGTTTCCATGTATTAAACTGTCATTTTTAATGAAAATAGCCTGTTTGTGACCAAAATCTTTTATTCCTAATCTGTTGATGACATTGAATTCACACTTTGTTTAAATGACTTGATTAGCAAGTCTTGCACTATTTTAAACACACAGTGTAACGGTCTTGGTTATCCAGGGCGTTACAACTTGGTATCAGAGCCGTCTGGGTTTATGGGTTCCTAAAGATTAGCTGGACATGTACACTCGCCGCTAAAGACATGCTCGACTCAAGGGTTTGTAGTGGAATACATGAAATTGTATGCTTAAGTGCTTGAATAAAATATGGGTGTATTAATTGGTATGATTAATAGGGAGCATGAGATACTGATAGGGCCTGGCCCTTGACTGTTGTGTGATGCTATTAAGGCATGTTGATTAGCATTGCTCTTGAATGTGGATGAATACATGGATAATGATGATATATGGATTGCGGGTTATTATATGTTTAAATTGAACTTATATGATATACCTGTTTATTGGCATGGAGGGCATAATAGGTATGAATGCATCTAGTGATAAAGAAATTTGATAATTTATGCATAATATGGGTGTTTGATATGCTTTATGTGTGTTTGATTGTTATGATTATTTGGATCTGCCCTTGAGATGGTTTTGGGTATAAACGTCAGGGCTGAGAAGTTTAGTCGGTGAAGACAGGTTAATTCAGGGTGTATGTATTGAGAATGGTCAATCGGATTCAGTTTTGGTTTTGGTAAGGATAGAAGATGACAGTTGGGGGTTGGAATCCTCCACCTGCCCTTGAGATTCACAGTAGATGTTTGCTGATATATGAGTCAGGCTATGAGGTCTGATAGAATAGATTGGATGGATGAAAAAGGCAAGTTACTGAGGAGGAACAGACAAGAATTATTGTATGGAAGTATTATCCTCTAGTTTCGAGGAAGGTTTGGGTTTTTTCAGGAATCAATTAATGAATGGGTGTGGCTAATCCCGTTCTTAGTGATATGAGAAGGATAAATTGGGACAGAGTAGCCGTACTAGGCATTTGTGGTAAAAGGATGTCGAAAGTGGCAAAATAGCAGTAGTACATATTGCCGAGTTTGGTGGGTTGGTCGATCCACTTTGGGTTATGGTACAAATGGATGAAGCCAGAGATGATAAGTCATTTGTGAGTTAAACTCTGAGATGGTTTTCTGTGCTTGGGCAGTAGAGAGAGGGCCTCATTATCTAACATGAAAGGAAAACAGGTGATGATATTTTCGTTCGTGGAAATGTAGTAAGTGTGGCTACTCAGTGATCGGAAGAATGAGAACCTTTGGTGGTTTTATGGCTCCTGGTTTGGACAGGAAGGGGGTTCAGTTTACAGGTTGGCCATTAAGACGGGGAAGACTGGGATACTTTACTCATTTAAAGCCCAAGGTTAGTTTCTCAGAAGTGACCAGTGGATTGGATAACCTTTGCTTTGGTTGGGAAAAAGAGTTGAAAGGATTTGGTGTTGTGCGTCTATTAGGAAGGATTCAAATGATTATTTGTTGAGGAAAGATAATATGTTATATAAGGGACAACCCTGGATAGTCATGGGTATCTCTTGAAGTATATTGATTGGACTGAATGGGAATTAAATTAATCAGTAGGGATGTAGATGAGAATGCAGCTTTCGGGCACGGCTTGGAATTTGGGTATGGAAGGAGTTGGTATCAGGGACGCAATGAGGGATGATATTAGGTTGGCTTAAGGAATTATTGAGTCACCTGGAAAAGTATGCGACTTATAAGTGAATTGGGTAGAGTATTGTGTCGTGGGACTCGTGGATATTGCTTGCTAGAGATGAAGAGTTTAAATGCCTCGTTACAAGGCAGGACAATGTCTTCATGAGTTGATTATCGATCTAGTTATTACTAGATAAGGATCAAGGGAAGAGAGATCTCAGGAATTATTACTTGTACCGAGAGGGGTGTGATGTATTAACAGTAAGGATTCCTAATCGCTTGGTACTTCAACAACATGGGCAAGTCTGACAGGTAGAGAATAGAGAAATGACATGGATGGGTTGTATTCAGATTCACTAGTGATAAGGTAAACCACTCCCCAGCTAGAGGTAGAACGTGAACGACTACTATACTGATGATATCGCGACTGAAGCAGCAGGGTCAGAGGTAAGTTTTCAGAAGGTATTAACTTCATTCTTCAAAGGTATTCAAGGTTAAGCTACAGGAAGAGAATAGGTTTGATTGGAAGCACACTAAGACCAATGAACATATCAGCTACTACTTGGAGTATCCTCGAAGACAGTCATAACGTAAGGATTTTGAGTATGAAGAGTTGCTCAAGTATGGGGAACAGTGATGGGTAGTAAGAAAGGAGAAGTAACTCTTGAGTTTAAAAGGGGAGATCCTCACAGTGATTAGCATTTGTACCTGGAGTGGGGAAATCTGTTGCAGGGGAAAGGTTAGAACCTTAGCTAGTATGATGAACACTACTTGAGTTGTATCAGTGGGACAAGACAGACTGGATTAGTTTGAGGGATTCTAGAGGAGTATCCAAGAAATTTGTTAAGAAGTACATCTGCGTAAAGAGATGGAATGGTGATAAGATTGGTGTCAGTGATAGAATTAGATCTAAGACGCTGTATTGAACGATTTTAACAAAGCGGTGAGAGTTAAGGTCTCAATTGTTGAGTAGGATGACATTCCTCAGGAAGGATCTTTGATCTGGTTATTACCAGCTAGAGATCAGGAATAGTTAAAGATCTTTGATCTGGTTATTACCAGCTAGAGATCGGGTGCAGTTAGGGATCTTTGACCTGGTTATTACCAGTTGGAGATCAGGGAAGAGGATAGGCAGGAGGTTGCTATTATATTAGATAAGGGCACTGAGGATGCTGAGTTAGGTGTTGAGGGTTTGGTCAATGCCAAACTGTTTTTGTGAAATAGGTGAAAAGAGTATTCAAAGATTGTTTGAATTGGACTTGTAATAGTCTTGATCGACGGCACAGTGATGTATTCTGGTTAGAACTTTGTTAAGGTTGAAGAATGCCTTGGAAGTAAGAGTTTCCCTAGGCAAGCATAATGGTACATGTAGTTGGGTTGAGTTTCACGTCTTTTTACAGATTAGAATCAATTGCTGAGTTGCTATGACACCTCAAGACAGGAGGAAGTGATGGTCTATGCATGATGTTGGTTAAAGGATCCGACTAGAACGAGAGTGGAGTTTCTAGTAGGCTTAATAGCCAGTGGATACTTGGAATTATTATCGTATACAGGAACAAGAACAACAGTTAAGGAAATCCCAGATGAAAGGAATTAAATGCAAGTCTTAATTGAGTTAGCTAAGGATTTTACAGTGTTATGTATAAGTTTATCGTGATATAAGGACCAAATCTGGACTCTGATGGACACCGAAATTACATGGAAATTATGGATGAATCTCATGCTACTCTCTTGGTCTTTTCATCCAAATATTAGGAAAAAGGTACAATAATTTGAAGGTTTTGTATTGGAGGCCTAGGTGGAGAGGAATATAATGAATGAGGAACAAAATTCTTAACCTGATAGCAGTTCGTGATAGGCATCGCAGCATTTGAGTATGTTATAATGGGAATAAGGAAATATCGTGATAGGTATCGCAGAGAGGCTGCCAAGACGGTTGAGTCATCATGGATCAGCATCTGGGGAGAACTTGCTTTTATCAGTAAGGATAATTTATACAGCTGACCAGTATTCAGAACTCTAAGCGAGATGGATGGTAAGCCCCCATGGAATTCAGGGATTAATTTCATTGAGTAAGGACTTTATTTGAATTACTAATTGGTTGCAGATAGGATAGCAATCTGAGGGCTTAACAACTATAGTAAAGAATTGGGTGCTAAGTGTGTGAACACTTAAGACACTAAGGACAGTGTAGTACTTGAGAAGATAGTTATAGTGATGAATGCTGGAGTACAGCAAGGGTGACACGGCTTAAGATTTGGTAAGATAAAGAGCAAGGAATACCATGCAAAGTAAAGAATTGAGAGTGAGTGGATACTATGAATCAGTATTGCCTCAGAGGATGTTGGAATTCTTAAGGCGGGAATGTCTGCCTATCTGAAAATATATGGGAACCTGTAAATTGTTAACTTTGGAGTATGGAGTTCCACCATGAGAGATTTATATCTCTCCAAGTGATGCGACAAGGAAGAGTATGATAGTTTGGGAAAGAAAGGGGGGAGTTCTGACCCCCGATTCGACATGAATTCTAAGGTCGTACTAAGGATTGGGCCGAGGGCCTATAAGCTGATCTCGCCCTGGTAAAGGTGATGATTCATAAGTATTTCTGGTATTGTGAATAAATTAATGAAGTAATTGTTGTGATCTAACAGACTCTGGAGTTTTAGCAGATCTGATATGCAAGTAAAAGTTAAAGAAAGTGTAGTTATCAGACAAGATCTTGTGGAACAAGATTGTATTCACGCATGAGTATTATCGAAGATTAAGAGTGAAGGCGTTAGACCTTGGGGAAAAGAAATTATAGTCAGAAGTATGAGGCTTACAGTCTGATGTGTTCAAATAAATTTCGAGGACGAAATTATTACAAGGAGGGGATAGTTGTAATGACCCAAAATTACTAATAAGGCTTAAGGACCTTGATTAGTGTGCCGGGAGGGCATAATTGGAGGTTATGTGAATCAATAGTGTGAGAATGCATGTTTATGAGTATTGGGTGAGCATGCGGGCCCTGTTCGACTGGTAAGGGCTTAATCGTAATTTTGGCACGTTAGGGCATAAACGTAATCGTGTGTGATAAATTGTTGAGACCACATTATCCTGTGGATAGCTAGATATATATATGTGAAATATGTGAGAACCACATTATTATGTGGATAAATATGCAGCCGGTGACTTGGGGCGATCCTAGGGAGCTAGATAGCAGGAAAGTCACAACGGGGCTTAATGCTTGACTTTGGGCAAGCCAGGGGTACTTTAGGTATCGTGTAGTGATTTGGACTATCGGGTGATGAAAATAAATATATGGAGATATATTTGAGGTTAGAATCTTTAGGCGGGAGTACTGGGGAATTTTACTATTTTGCCCTCGAGGACGTTTCCGGTACCCCAAGCTTTGGGATTAGTCTAACAACCTAAGGATATACTTGGAAAGACTTAGAAAATACTAGATAGAAAATGTAAACCGACCTATCAGCCTTCTCTCCCTTCTATCTCTTTCCTCTCCCTCTTAAGGAAGAAAAACTCTAATTTTGTAAAGGGAAACCAGCTAATTTCTGGGAATTGAAGGGGATAAGCTAGAGGATTAGCTCAAGAACTAATCAAGGACTGAATTAGAGCCAAGGTAAGCATTGATTTTTGTTCTATGGTTAGGAACTTTAAGAAAAATGGCTGAGTTTTGAATATTTGTGGTTTTGGCATTTAGGGTGGAATTTGAGGCTGGAACTTTGAAGCTATGTCAGGGAAACTTCTGGGGAGGTGATACTGCAGCTAAGGGAAGTTTCAGTTTAAAGTTTAATGGTCGAATTCTAGAAATACCGTGGCTGGCTTTGAGTTTGTGGGTTTGAAATCTCAGAAATTGGAATTGGGATTTTGGTGAGTGTTAGGCTGGATTTCTGGTTGGATTGCGTTGTTTAAATTATTCTAATGATGTTGTTATTAATTGGTTTTGAGTTGGGGGATTTGGGATGGCTTGAGATGAGGTTTAGAGATTGAAAATGGTGGATTTTTCTGGGTTCGAAGGGTCGAGCCGCAGCATGGTTCGTGGTTAGCCGCGGCCCTTCGAGGTTGTTGCATGCTGAGGAAGGAGGGCGGGTCGCGGCATGGTCCAAGCAATGTCGCGGCCCTTACCTGTTTTTGTGCCCATGGAGGGTTCTGTCAGGGGCCATGCCGCGGCATGGATGGCCCATGCCGGGGCACTTAAGGGATTTTGGGATTTTGAGATTTTAGGCTTGGGAATTTAACCTAGGGTGCTCGGGGTTGAGTCTTTTACCATATTTGGTGAAGTTCAATGTTCCGAGGACTAGAACTTGGTTTAGAAGCTCATTTAAGATTGTTAATGGTATCCTTTATCTTGGTTGTGACTAGGTGCTAAGCTAGGGCTCGGGGATCGGATCGTGCTCAAGGAGCATCGCTTATAACTAGCTCGTTTGAAAGCCAAAGGTAAGAAAACTGCACCAGATTATGTGGCTAGGTTGGGACTAAATGTTCCCTATGTTTGTATGCATTGTTATGTGAATGTGATTAACCATGTGGACACGATGGGACTAAGAGTTCCCTACACTTGTATATCATGTCATGAGATGGTATTATTATGCCATGGGACATGCGATAACCGGCCTAAGATTGTCGGAATCAATATTTGCGCACAGGGCGCGGCTCGGCCACTGGTAGCTGAGGCAGCTTATCTAGCACTTAGCTCGGTTAAGCTGGCCGGAGTCAGTGAGTATTACACTGGGGGTGGCTCAAGAGAGCCGAAGACAGTGTATTAAATAGAGGGTGCGACTAAGGGCACTGACCCTGAATATCATTTGATGATGTGATAAACTATTGATTATGATCGTGAATATTGTGTTATGAACGTGATTTGTTGGCTGTTTGGATGACAAACTGTTAATCTGATGTGTTTTATCACTGATCGGATAAATGTTATGAAATGCTGAATTCCTGGTTATGCATTGTGAAATATTTGATAAATGATGTTGATCTTGCTATGTTATCATGCTTTCTTGCTGGGCCTCGGCTCACAGGTGCTACGTGGTGCAGGTAAAGGTAAGGGTAGGCTGAATCAACCATGAGTTGGAGAACTTTGGGGGCGAGGTGTACATTGTCAGCTGCTCGGCCGCCACGGTCGAGGAATTATACAGGGACGGAAACTTATAATGTATATTTTGCCATTAGAGTGGCTTGAATTACTTGTAACTCTTGGAATTTGTTGTAACTAAGACTTCTAAATCTTGTTTTGAGTTTCTATGTATTAAACTGTCATTTTTAATGAAAATAACCTGTTTGTGACCAAAATCTTTTATTCCTAATCTGTTGATGACGTTGAATTCACACTTTGTTTAAATGACTTGATTAGCAAGTCTTGCACTATTTTAAACACACAGTGTAACGGTCTTGGTTATCCAGGGCGTTACAACAACTATCCCCTCCTTATAGAAATTTCGTCCTCGAAAATTTTCCTGAACAGCTTGGGATACTGACTCTGCATATTTGACTCCAGCTCCCAGGTTGCTTCCTCGACCTGGCTGTTCCTCCATAATACCTTAACCAAAGGTATAGTTTTGTTTCTCAGGACATTGTCCTTCCTGTCTAATATCTGGACTGGTTGTTCCTTATAGGAGAGATTCGCCTCAAGCTCCAGATCCTCGTAATCCAATACACGAGTCACGTCTGACACATATTTTCGAAGGATCGAAATATAAAATACATTGTGTACGACCTACAGTGCGAGAGGTAAGGCCAATCTATAAGCCACCTGACCAATCCTCTCCAGGATCTCAAATGGTCCTACAAATCTAGGGCTCAACTTGCCCTTCTTCCCAAATCTCTTCACCCCCTTTCCATGGTAAGACTCTAAGGAAGACATAGTCTCCCACTTGGAACTCCACATTACGACGTTTGGGATCATCATAACTTTTCTGCTTGCTTTGAGAAGTGAGCATCTGAGCTCTAATCTTATCAATAGCCTCATTAGTCTTCTGAACTGCCTCTGTACCCAAGTATTTTCTTTCTCCTGCCTCATTCCAATGAATGGGAGATCTGCATTTCCTACCATACAACATCTCATGAGGAGCAACCCCAATGGTCGACTAATAGTTATTATTGTAGGAAAAATTTATCAAAGGAAAATACTTACTCCAGGACCCATCAAAGTCCGACACACATGCTCGCAACATGTCCTCTAATATCTGAATCGTCCTCTTGGATTGTCCATCTGTCTGAGGATGATAAGCAGTACTAAAATTCAATTGTTTATCCATAGCCTTCTGCAAAACTTCCCCGAAAAATGGAAGTAAATGTGGGGTCCCTATCTGACACGATCGACCTGTCTCTCTCACATAGACATCTACATATCAAGGGACCTGCCTCAGCCTCTGCCTATGTCAAGGCGAACACTCGAGCTGAAATCAAGCTATCCGAAATTCCTGGTTCCTCTTTCTTCAATGTGGGGCAATATTTCTAGAGGAGTCCAACCACCCAACACAAATAACAGGCCTTTGCCCAGCATTCGTCCAAATGGCACTTCCTGCATCGACCACACTCTGGGTAGCTCCTCCATGTCTCACCGCCCCCTTGGCGACCACCCTAGGCACCTCGACCCCTCCTATTAGGACCAGCAATGGTTGAGGTGTCAGGGGTCTTCCTCTTCTAATCACTGGGGCCTCCGCCCCTACCAAACCCTGTAAATGGAGGCATTGCCCTACGAACATCCCGTCTCACAACATTCTCCCTCCAAACCTTGTTCTCTGCCTCCTCAGCAGTGAGGGCCTTCTCAACCTCCTGGGCATAAGTTGTCTCCCCAGGTACCGATGTGATCCTCACATCTTGGGCTATCTTAGCATTAATCCCTCGAACAAACCTGTCTTGCCTAGCTGCATTTGTAGGTACCATATCAGGTGTAAATTTTGCTAGCCTGTCGAACTTTAGGGCATACTCAGCAACGAACATGCTGCGCTGTACTAGCACAGTCAGTCACATTTGCCGCCTTTACGAAAACCTTGTAATATCTCTGAACCCATTCCAACTTTGAGTAGAAAGTCCCAAGTATGGGATGCCACCTCCCACCAAATGTGAGCATCCTCTATAAGCGTATAGGTTGCATACTCCACCTTGTCATTACCTTCCTCCCTCATAAAGTCTAGGATGGAGGTGATCAAACTCATCCACTGTTCAGCCTTAAGTGGATTTGGTCCTCCCTCAAAGATTAGAGGAAGTTGTCTCCTGAATCTTTCATTAAGTGGCGCCCACCTGTTCCCAATATCAGGCGGTTGTACAATTGGTGCCACAAAAGGTGGCAAGTTAGGTGCAACATTCCCCGACAGAGCCTGCTACATCAAAAGGTGAATCTCTTCTACCTGGCTCTGAAGTCTAGCTTGCCTATCAGCAAGCAATTGTTGCCAGTTCTCAGGGACTGGTGGAGGGTTCTGGCCCTGCTCATCATCTCGATCCCTGACCCTGATGTTGGTTAGTTGAATTGATCACCTTGGACGTATAACTATTATCTCCAATCAACGACTCGGATAGGCAGGCAATGATAACAAGTTTATATTCATTCCACGGTCTAATGCCAATATCCAAGCCACAAAACACATTCATGATGAAAACAGGCATTAAAACAATCATTCACATAAAGTAGAAATGCTAATAAGCACATCTTATCATACTCACATAACAGTCAAGGGCCAGGCCCCATCAATATAAATCTCATGCTTCCTAATAAAGGTGCAAAAAAAGCATTTATATTTATTTCATTTAAACATTCAAACATATAATCACATATATGGTTATCGAACCTTGAGTCGAGCTTGTCTTCAACACCGAGTGTACATACCAAGCCAGTCTTTAGGAACCCTTAAACCTAGACCACTTTGATACCAAGTTGTAACACCCTGGATAATCAAGACTGTAACGACTCAAATTCGCTAATAAGGCTTAAGAGCCTTGATTAGTGTGCCTAGAGGGCATAATGGGAATTATGTGTGACTTGGATGAGTAAGATGTATGATTATGATTTAAAGCATGTTTTATGACTACCTGAATATTTGAGATGCATGACTATGTGTATTAGTATGCATGTAGGCCCTGATTAGGTTAGAAGGGCATAATCATAATTTTGGCCATTACGGGCATAACTGCTTTGATATATGTGATAATTGTCGAGACCACATTATTATGTGGATATATCTGTGATCTGTGACTCGAGACGATCCTAGTGAGCAAAGTAGCGAGAAATTCATGGCGGGGATTTATACCCAGCTCGGGGTGAGCCTAGGGGTATAAATGGGAATTTAGTGAGTATATTGGGGTCTATTTTGACATCAAGGAATATAATTGGTGCTTATTTGGGTATTGGGAATTAAGCGGTAAATATTGGCGACACTCAAGGAATTAGCGGGAATGGGGTAAAATGACTAAAATGCCCTTAAGTGGAATAAAGGGTTAGAAATAAAGGGGAGGGCATTAAGGTCATTTGGCTTGCAAGGGATAGATATGCTAAGGCTTTATGTTAGTGGGAATTGTAGAAAGTAATAGAAGTCTGAAAGAAAGGAAGGAAGGAAAGAAAGAAAAGCGAAAAGGAAAGGAAAACAGAGTTGTATTCTCTTGGGTCGGTTTGTGGTTCTCTCACCACTTTTCTGGGGTTTTCTTGGAGAAAAGCTCAGAGGAGAGCTGGGTTAGGCTAAACATCAAGAATCCTAAGCTAGGATTGGAGGATTGGCAGAGGATTAGCAGGAGCACCCTAACACTTGAGGTAAGGTTCTATAGTTTCTTCAATTTCTGGTTTTGGTTTTTTTGAACTATGGTGCATAAGCTGAGTTTGATGGGAAATTTAGGGAATTCAAGCCAAAGGGTGATGAAGAGCAAGCTAAGGAGGTTTGTCTTGAAATCGAAACTCCATTAAGGGTATGAATTCTAATCCTCTAACTCTGATGTTTTGACTAGTTTTGCTGAGTTTCTGAGCTTAGGGACATCTATGGTGAATTTTGGGATTAGAGATGCATGTGGTTGGGTTTTGAGTTTTTCGGGTACTTGGGATGAGTGGAGTATGTTTATAAGGTTGTTTTTGAGGTTGGCAAAGGTTTGGGGAAGTTTTGGTTGAGTTTGGTTCGAGGAAATCGTAGGAAGAGAAATTTGGAGTTGGCCTGTCTGTGACTAGCGCTACAGCGCTAGCCTTTAGGCGTTGTAGCACTAGGCCATGCATGCTGAGGGGATTTTGCTTCTGTTTGTAGCACTGTAGCATCCTCCTAAGAGCGCTGTAGCGTTGCCCTGTTTTCAGAAAGGGATTTTAGGGTTGTTTGCAAGGGTTTTTGACCAAGGGTTTGGGGTTTGATTCCACCACCTTGTTGGGTGGAACTAGGACTTCCCGGGGGCTCGGGATTGGCCCCGAGGCTAGGTTTTGGACTTGAGGATTGATGATGACTTTGGCCTATGGTTGTGTTTAGGTGAGCGCTAGGGCTCGAGGGGGATCGTGCTCAAGGAGTCGAGGGATCAAAGCTAGCGAATCGAAAGGTAAGAAAACTGCACCCGGTTATATGTTTGTGATGGGACTAAGTGCTCCCTATATTTGTATCGTGTCAATGATGGTATTATGCCATGGGACATGTGAAAGCAGCCTAAGAGTGTCGTACATACTATTTGCGCACAGGGCGCGGCTTGGCCACTGGTAGCCGAGGACAGTTTAATATTCACTGAGCTCAATTTAAGCGGGCCGGAGTCAGTGGGATAATGGAGGGAGCGGCCTGAGGGCGCTAGCCCTAGTTATCATCTGTGAACTGATATATGATATGAGTTGATATGCTTAGTATGTTGAATACTTGATTATACTGAATGATTATATGGTTGAGAATATGTGATGCAATATGAGATATTGATTTGTCTGTTGATTGCTTATGCTTTGTTGTTGTGTTTTCTTGCTGGGCCTTGGCTCATGGGTGCTTCGTGGTGCAGGTAAAGGCAAAAGCAAGCTGGACCAATCCTGAGGTGGAGAGCTGCGGGGTGGAATGTACATAGTCAGCTATTCGATCGCCATGGTCAAGGAGTGGATCAGGACAGGGATTGCCTAACTGTCTGTTTTACCTTAGTATGGCTTGTTATTGTATCTAAATCTTATGACTTTTGTAAACGGTCTTTAAACTTGATATTTTTGGGATCCCGTGTAAACAAGAAATGCTTCTTAATGAAAATTTGGCTTTTGAGACCAAAACATTTTTAACCCTAGTTCCCTTATAGCTTCGATGACATGTTTTTAACTGAAGGACTTGATTAGCAAGTCTGGAACTTTATAAACACACAGTGTAATGGTCTTGGCTATCCAGGGCGTTACAAAGACTGTTGCACTATGTGTTTGAAATAGTGCAAGACATGTTAACCAAGTCGTTTGAACGTAATTGTGTTTCTAAGGTCAACTGATAGGTTAGGGTTAAAAGATTTTGATCGTAAAATGATTGACTTTCATTAAAACAAGAGTTTGATACATGGGATCCCAAAAAATAATGTTTGCATGGTGGTTACAGCCCTCGAGAGCTAATACAACTACAGCCAGCCAAAATGGCAAAATACAAATTTTGGCTCTAGTCCATGTAAATCCCTCGGCCATGGCAGTCGACCAGCTGCCAATGTACACACCGCCCCCAAAGCTCTCCAACTCATGGCTGGTCCAACTTTCCTTTGCCTTTACCTGCACCGCGTAGCACCTGTGAGCCAAGGCTCAGCAAGAAAACTGAATTCAACAAGAATATACAACAGCAAAATATGCATAGTAAACTTTAAATTAACTAGTTCAACCAACAACGGAGTACGAGCAATAAATTAGCCAGCAATAAACAGATTTCCAAACATAGAATTCAATCTTAATACAAATATTCAAGTGTCGGTGCTCTTAGGCCGAGCCCTCTGGTTATTTAGTTGATCCTGACTCGCTTAGCCCGAGTTGCATTTAGTATGCTCAATGGCAGCCCCGACTCCCATAGGCCATACTTTCACATCATGCATAACAGATATACAAGTTACAGAACACATTTGTTCATTTACAGGGGATCTCAGTCTCATTCACAACTTTGGTGCAGTTTTCTTACCTCAAGTTCTGAGAGGAAGATGTGGAGCGGTCCCGAGCACGATCCTTAATCCCGAGCCTTAACGGTACCCTAGTAATAAGCCACAATAGATAACCATCAAAATATAATCCATTTAAATGCTTTGAAATCAAATACTAGCCTTCAGGACCTCCAATTCTACTAAATCGGGTAGTAGAATTCATCCCGAGCGCTTAGGTTTAAGTCCTCAAGACTCCCTAAGCCTAAAATCAAATCTTTCCTATGGCTGCCTAGGCGAGCCGCGACCTGGTCCTAAGGGTTGCGACGCGCCCCAAGTTAGAGGTGCCAGCCTCTTGTCCCAAAGGGGAGGAGGGTCGTGGTGCGCCCACAAGTAAACAAGCCTCTCAGGGCCTTTTGGGGCACGCGGGCTGCGAAACCCATGAACTAGGTCGCTACACACCCCCGTGAACCCAAAAATCCCTGTGTTTCTCTGTGTTTTTCCCCAACTCACAGCCTTAGAATTCGCCCCTAAATACACACCCAAGCTAAAACTAGGTCCACAATTCCCAATATCACCTCATAAACAACACATATAACCTAGAATTCTAGTTCAATCTTGCTTAAATGCCTAAATTCAGAATCCCCTCAAGTACCCCTCAACATGATCATAATCACCTAGAAATTCAACAGCTTAAAACCTAGAAGCTTAACTTCCTCGGATTTTCCCAGGTTTCTCTTCAAGAATTCCTTCAGCTTCAAAGCACTCCAAAGGGAGAGAGAGAGAGAGAGAGAGAGAACGTGAGAGTACGAGAGAGAGAGAGAGAGTGTTCAAGAGTTTTCTGGTATGTTCTAGCCTAATTTTGATACTTTCTAACTATATCTCTTAATTAAAATGACCAAAATGCCCCTTATACTACCTCAACCCCCTTTGTTGCCCATAAGGGCTAAATGGTCATTTGCCCTGTTTCTTGCTAATTTCTCGAGTCATCCTACAAATTCTCAATTAATGCCTACATGCCCAAATAATCACCAAACACTTACTCGTTACTCGATAAATCCCAAATATTCACTAAGTTCCCATAATACCCCTAGGCTCACCTCGAGCCGGGTATTAAACCCTACTGTGACTATTCCGCTAATCCACTCACTAGGATCGCCTCGAGCCGTATGCTGGAAATATATCAACGTAATGATGTGGTCTCATCCATTTAACACATATAATCACATTTATCCCTACAACAGGCCAAAATTACAGATATGCCCTTATAAACAAGAACAAGTCCACATGAATATTTAATACTTATAAACATGCATTTAAATATATTCATATTATCATATAAATCATGCATGCCACATAGTCACACATTTAATCAACTAATCACACACATATCCAATTATGCCCTCCCGACACACTAATCAAGGCACTAAACCCTATTAGCATTTTTGGGTCGTTACATCCTCTCTGATCTTTGTCAGTTGTGGATCACCCAACTGAACTTCCTTTATTCTTTCCAATAGTGTAGACTGTAACGTAATGTTGGCCAACTGACCCACCAGCAACTCTATACCAGCTCTGGTCATATCCTCTGCCAACTCTTTGGATATCTGTCTCGCACTATATATCTGTCCCAGACCCTTCTAGCTTAAGGCATCTGCCACCACGTTGGCCTTCCCTGGGTGATACAGTATTTCACAATCATAATCCTTCACCAACTCTAGCCAACACCTCTGTCTCATGTGCAGGTCTTTCTGTGTGAAAAAGTACTTCAAGCTCTTATGGTCAATATAAATCTCACACTCCTCCCCATAAAGGTAATGCCTTCATACCTTTAATGCAAAGACTATTGTTGCCAACTCTAGATCATGAGTTGGGTATCTCTGCTCATATTCTTTCAACTGATATGGGGCATAGGCAATCACCTTCCCCGACTGCATAAGAACACAACACAATCACTCACGTGAGGCATCACAGTATATCACGAACTTCTCCTAATCTGTCGGAAGACTCAAAACTTGAGATGTAATCAATCGCTGCTTCAATTCCTGGAAGTTATTCTCACACTTATCTGACCACACAAACTTCTGACTCTTGCGTGTCAGTTCAGTCAATGGAGTTGTAATCCTTGAGAAACCTTCCACAAAACGTTGCCAGTAACCTGCCAATCCAAGGAAGCTCCTGATCTCTGAGGCATTCCTTGGCCTTGGCCAATCTCTGACTGCCTCAATATTTGTCTGGTCCACCTTGATCCCATCCATGCTGACAATATGACCAAGGAAAGTTACATGAGGTAACCAGAACTCACATTTCTTGAACTTTGCAAATAGTCTATGTTCCCTCAGACTCAGTCGAACCAACCTCAAATGTTGCTCATGTTCTGAGTCTGACTAAAAATAAACCAGAATATCATTGATGAAGATAACCACAAACCGGTCTAGGTAATCTTTGAACACCCTATTCATCAGATCCATAAATAAGTTGGGGCATTAGTCAACCCAAAGGACATGACTAAGAACTCATAATGCCCATATCTGGTATGAAAGGCAGTCTTTGGTATATCTCCCTCCTTGATCCTCAACTGGCGATAACTAGATCAAAGATCTATCTTTCAGAATACCATTTTACCCTCTAACTGATCAAACAAGTCTTCTCTTCTTGCAGAGGATACTTGTTCTTAATTGTTATTAAGTTCTTTATTGTCAATACACATCCTTAGAGAACCATCTTTCTTCTTTACAAAGAAGACTGATGCACCCCATGGTGAGAAACTGGGTCTAATAAAACCCAAATCTAACAACGCCTACAGTTGTACCTTTAGTTCTTTTAACTATGTCGGGGCCATTATGTAAGGGCCCTAGACACTGGCACCATCCCTGGTGCCAGTTCAATAACAAATTTTATCTCTCTATGTGGCGGCAACCTAGGGGCACAATCGTATAAACTTTTCGCGGGGCTGGAGTACTTGTTTCTGAAATATGAGTGGGAGGTCCCCACCCCAGCAGACATATTGTACTTCGTCTACCTCAAGGCAACCCCCAACTAGAGGGGATGCGGTAACAGATTCTACTACCTCACGCCATTTCCTAACTCCGCCTCCATCATTGAGCTCCCCAGCCATCCAAATGATTATAAAGATTTATTCTTTATGTCGAATGGCTTCAGAAACTGCGAACACCATTACTTCAACCAACCTCGTAAGTCTTCTATCCTTGTAAATTCAGCTCGTGAATTTTCGTTCCTTTTAAGATATTGCATTGTTTTTGTACATTTATTTATTGACTTTGTTTCTCATGCAGCTATATTTGCGAGGACAGAAAAGTCTGTGACCCTGGAAAAAAGTACGAAAAGTTATCCAGACTTCCCCCTGGTGAAAAGGACAATTACCAGTTCGTCAACGGTGCCACCATGTTGGCATGCAAGCTGATCAGAGAGGGGCAGACATTAGCTCTGAGGACCCAGGCTCAACTCCCAACCATCCCCGAGCGTCCCGCTCCTCAAGAGGCCTTACCGGTCTGTGAGAACAGCAAGGAGGAAGAGGCTGAGGTGCCTCTTGTGCGAAAAAGACGGGCTCCCGAGGCTGTTCGGGAACCCGGTTTAGATTGAGTTGTGTCAGGGGCAACAGTCAGCCCCTCCGGCAAAGGTAATCCATACCTTTTTAGGGAATTAGATAGGGTTGTTGCTGATTTTAGGTTAGTTCGGTATAATCCGAATCAACTCGTCCACCATCATCCTTCTAACTCGGATCTAAATGTAACCCTGCTCTAGTGCGTAGACCACCTAGTGGTACGCCATGAAAATAGTTATCCTAGGGGCACAATCATAGTTGACAACACCCTAAATTTTAGATCCATAATTTTTGAAGAATATGGGATAAACCATAGGTCCTAGCCTTCTCTACTCCAGGGTGCATTTGCCCCTGGGTTTAGACAATACATAGATGAGTCCAGCCCCGAGGAAGAACCTGAAACCCTTACGATCCAAGAAGTATTAACCAGACTTTCCCCTTCTCCTCCATTAGTTCTGAGGCTGGAGGTCGTGCCTATCCCGGTCAAAACACCCGAGCTGGTGATAATAGACTCCTCCCCTAGGCCGGATGGTAGGATCTTTGTTTTCTTTCTTTATAAATGCTTTTTGAAATATTATTTTTGTCAACTAATTCCTTTTATTCTTTTTAGGCGAAGAGATGGAACAACCCAAAGCTTCTGACCTTCGAACTGCTTTCCAGGCTAAGAAAGCCGGTGCGGGCCCCATCGTGAAGAGGCTCAAGGTGGCGAAGAAGACCACCCCTGCAACAAGTAACACTTCAAAGTCCCCTGCCAAAAATAAGGAGACGAGCTCGACTTGGGAGCCAGCTCCAATGGCTAATGTTGCTGCTAGGCTGCTTCCTCCTCTCCCGCCTCGATTCATGCCTCCTCCTCCCCAAGTCATTCAAGTCGAGGCCACCACCATCCGGATTCCAATAGATCCTCAAGACCTGAAGAACATCCCTGAAGCCTTTTGGGGTATCATCTATGAGACCGTGAGCCATATGGTGGGGCACGCCTACAAAGCCAGTGTAAGGGACCTGAGGACCATCGAGGAACGCAGCCCAGAGAATGTCATGGAATTCGCCATGGGGATGAGCCTCACCGTGAGTTCTCTTTCCTTACTTCGTGACTTTTTTTTTTACTGTGACTAGGTGTATATCTCTGACTTGTTTTGTTATTTTATAGTCTTCCCTAGCTTAGTACCGCAGCATAGCTCATCCTAGGGCCAGAAATGAGGAGCTTCAGGCCGAGCTTGACACTGCCAAAACCGCCCTGCCTGCTGCCCAAGAAGGTGAGCAGGCCGCCAAAGATGCTTTGACAGCTACTCAGAAGAATGAGCATGATGCAAAAGCTACTCTTGCCACGTCCCAAGAAAAGGAGAAGGCTGCAAAGACTGCACTATTTTCCTCCCAAGCTCAAATTGCACAACTTCAGGCCGAGACTGCTGAGGTTAAAGCAAAACTGCTTGAGGCCGAAGTCACAGCCAAAGAAGAAAAGGCGGCATCATCATCAGCCATGGAGGAGATGTTGTACCATTTTTGGGCCTTCAACCCGGATGGGAACTTCTCTTTCATGGAACCCGGGCTGTGGAATCCATACCTTGCAAAATTCAAGGCTCGGCTCTTGCAAGAACTGTCAGGAATTAGTGATGCATCTGAAATGGCAGAGGGAGATGGCAAGGAGGTCACATCTTCTGGGCGAGCTGATGGAGCCCAATGATATCTCTTTTACTTTTGTTTTTTTTTGTTTTTTTTTTCACTGTAATTGTTTATCAATTTCTTGGATATTAAAGAATTGCCTTTGGGCTCAATTTGAGATTTGTCTTATTTTAATATATATATAACTTTGGATCCATTTATCTTTCCTTTATTATCTCGCATGCTTATGAATCCTTAGACTTGTACATTCGAGATTTTAGGAATCAATTTTTAGATAGTGATAGATTTTATTGAGCTTGGTTATATCCAAGTGTTTGTTTGATTATTTGTATCATACTTGTTAAGAATTAGGCCTCGAACCTGGTTATATCTAGGGTTTTTTAATGATTTAAACTTAGTTTGGTTTAGGTTCATTGAAAACTTGAGCTTTAAAAAGCCCTTGAATAATCAATTTTCCTAAATTGCCAAGTTTTTTACCTAGTTATGTCTAGGGTTTTAAATGATTTAAACTTAGTTTGGTTTAGGTTCATTGAAAACTTGAGCTTTAAAAAGCCCTTGAATAATCAATTTTCCTAAATTGCCAAGTTTTTTACCTAGTTATGTCTAGGGTTTTAAATGATTTAAACTTAGTTCATGCTAGGTTTATTTAACACTCGAGCTTTAAAAAGTCTTTGAATACTCAATTTTTCCAATATTATAAGTTTCGGACTTGGTTACATCTAGGGTTTTAAATGAGTTAAACTTAGTTCGTGCTAGGTTTATTGAAAACTCGAGCTTTAAAAAGTCGTTGAATAATCAATTCTTCCAAGCTTCTAAGTTTCTTAATCTTGTCAAGCAAACTTAATTTTTCCAACCTCAGGTTATGTGCCCCTCAAGAAACCAGAAAGTAAAAACTTTCTTGGTTACTTTTACAAATATTAGAACACGAACTAATACAACCTTAAAATAAATTATTTAATAATCCATCTATTATTTAATCAAATGGATTTTATAAATCATCCGTACATTGATGGTGGTACTACTGATAATACTTTTTCAAATGTAGGGCATTCCAGGCCTGTGGGACTAATTCCCCATTTAGTCGAGCTATCTTGAAAGTTCCTTCATGCAAAACCTCAATGACCTAATATGCTCCCTCCCAGTTCGGGCCTAACACACCATCCTTAGGATCCTTATTCGCAAAAAGGACCCTTTGAAGAATCAGATCACCTAGTCGAAATCTGCGCCTCTTAACTTTAGAATTGAAATAGCAAGTGATTTTTTGTTGATAATGGGTGAGCTGTAACTGCGATTCCTCTCGTTTTTCTGCAATCAGATCGAGAGATGCGTTACGCAGCCCGTCATTCTATTCTTGATTAAATGTACTTTGCCTATTAGTGGCTACTATGGCTTCAACTAGAAGCACGACCTCGCTTCCGAAAGTTAAGGAAAAAAGAGCATGCCCCGTGGAAGTTCTGTGAGAAGTTCGGTAGGCCCAAAGTACTTGCAGGAGCTGTTTGGGCCATAGTCCTTTGGATTCTTTTAACCTCTTCTTCAAGCTTACCTTTAGGGTTTTGTTCACCACCTCAAACTGCCCGTTGGCCTGCGGATATGCTACTGAGGAAAAACTCTTCGTAATGCCATATTTTTCACAGAAATTAGTAAAGAGATCGCTGTCGAATTTTGTCCCATTGTCTGACACGATCTTTTTAGGAAGCCCAAATCGACATATAATACTCTTCACCACGAAGTCTAGGACTTTTTTTGAAGTGATGGTTGCTAGAGGCTCGGCTTCTACCCACTTCGTGAAATAGTCAATCGCCACCACTGCATAACGAATTCCCCTTTTCCCATAGGTAGGGAACCTATTCGGTCGATTCCCCATACCGCAAATGTCCATGGGGATGAAATCATCGTTAGCTTGACCGGAGCAGCTCGGGAAACTATGGCGAAATGCTGGCATTTGTCGCACTTCTGAACATACGAGATTGAGCCTTTCGTTAAAATGGGCCACAAATAGCCCTGCCTTAGTATTTTCAGTGCTAGGTTTCGCCCCACAGCATGATCTCCACAAAAGCCTTCGTGTATTTCTTGGAAAATGGTTTTGGCTTCCCCGGGCAGAACGTATCGTAGGAGAGGCAACAAATGACCATGTCGGTAAAAGGTTCCATCCACTATTACGTATCGCAGAGCTTTTAAAAGTATTTTTCTTGCATCTTTTCTATCGTCAAGTAGCTTTCTTGTTGTGAGGTATTCCATTATGGGAGTCATCTAGGTCAGTCTTGTGTTGACCATTTCGACTTCTATCATTTCTTCTGTTACACTCAGAATTTCTAAGAACTCCACTGGCACTACATTCAATGTCTCAGCATCTTTTGTTGTGGGAAGCCATGCCAAGGCATCATCATTAGAATTTTGCTCGCGGGGTACCTGTTCAATAGAACTGTACTTAAATTTAGATATTTCTCCCATCACCTTAGCTAGGTAGGCCGCCATCTTGGTACCTCGAGCTTGATATTCTCCCAATACCTGATTGATCACGAGCTAATAATCACTATAGCATTGGACGCCTTTCACCTTGAGCTCCCTTGCCACTCTCAGCCCAGCTAGTAAGGCCTCATATTCAGCTTTGTTGTTGGATGCTTCGAATTTGAATCTCAGAGCCGTATGAAATTGTTGCCCTTCCGGTGAGATCAAGATGATCCCAGCTCCCGATCCATTCTTGTTTGATGATCGATCCATGAATAATTTCCATAACTCATGCACCGGCTCCTTCAAGAGCTACTCTTGAAATTTGATGCATTCAGCCATAAAACTAGCAAGGGCCTGACTTTTGCTTAAGGCCCATGGTACGTACAATATCTCAAACTGGCTAAGTTCGATAGTCCATATTAACAGACATCCCGAGGTTTCAAGTTTTTGCAAAACCTGCCTTAAAGGTTGGTCGGTCATGACGTTGATTGAATGTGACTAGAAATATGGCTGGAGCTTCCTGGAAGCCAATATCAGACAGAATGCTAGTTTCTCTATCAGTGGGTATCGTGACTCAGCGCCGACAAGTCTTTTGTTTATATAATATATTGGTTTTTGAGCACGCTCTTCTTCTCGAACTAGCACGACACTGACTGCATTTTCTGTCACGACCAGATAAAGGAATAGAGGTTCTCCAAATATAGGCTTAGATAACACTGGGGGCTTGACCATGTGCATTTTTAGGTCGAGGAACGCCTGTTCACACTCCTCATTCCACTCAAATTTTTTGTTTCCTCTGAGCAAGTTTTAGAATAGCAGGTACTTGTCAGTAGATTTCGAAATGAAATGATTCAAAGCTGCTACCCTTCTAGTCAGGCTTTGAACTTCTTTATGCGACCTGGGCGAGGGAATTTCTAACAACGATCTGATTTTCTCAGGATTTTCCTCTATCACCCTCGTGTTGACTATGAAACCTAGAAATTTTCCAGATACCACTCCGAAAGTGCACTTCAAAGGATTCAGCTTCATGTCATACCTCCTTAAGATTCCAAAATATTCTTCTAGGTCGGATACATAGTTATCGGAAGTCTTTGATTTGACAAGCATATCATCAATATACACTTCCATATTTCTCCCGATCTGATTAGCGAATATCTTGTTGACCAAGCGATGATATGTTGGTCCGACATTCTTCTGCCCGAAGGGCATAACTTTATAACAATACACGTTATTTAGGGTCATGAAGCTAGTCTGTTCCTGGTTCGCAGGATTCATCGCAATCTGGTTATATCCAGAATAAGCATCCATGAAGGACATGAGCTCGTGACCTGCCGTGGCATCTACCAACTTATCAATCCTTGGCAGTGGGAAACAATCCTTGGGACAAGCTTTATTCAAATCGGAGAAGTCGATACAGGTCCTCCATTTCCCATTTGGCTTTGGGACCAGCACGGGATTGGCGACCCAGATAGGGTATTTTGCCTCGCAGATAAACCCGCACTTTAATAGTCAAGCTAATTCTTCCTCAAGAGCTTTAGCTCGGACCGTTCCCAAGCGTCTCCATTTTTGGTATTTTGCAGGCACGTTCTTGTCCAAATTTAAGGTGTGCATGATTACACTAGGACTTATTCCCACCATATCTTCATGTGAACAGGAGAAAACATCCAGATTCTCATGTAAGGAAATTACCAGCTCGTTCTTCCTTTTATCATCAAGATTCTTACCAACCTTTACGACTTTTGAAGCTTCTTTAGGGTCAATGTTTACTTCCTCGAGCTCCTTTATGGCTTGGAGTTCTGACCTGTGTTCACCCATCTGTGGGTCAATGTCATCGCGTTGGGTGACGTCACTATCCTCTTTTTGTTAAGGTTCTTCCATCCCACAAGTAACTTCTACTTCCTGGGACTCCTCACCTCCGTCATTTATGAACATAGCTTGCTGCCCGGGTTGTGATTTTCCCTTCATTAAAATGATATAGCATTCTTTGGCAGCGAGCTAATCACCTCTAATGGTGCATATTCCCATAGTTGAGGGGAATTTTATTGCTAGGTGGCGGATAGAGATTATGAATTCAAACTCCATCATCGCAGGTTTGCCCAAAATCACATTGTATGCAGCTGGACAATCGATTACCACAAACTCAAGTAACTTGGAAACATTTCACGAGTCTTCTCCCAATGTCACTACCAATCAGATCATCCCGATGGTTGCCGACCCTTCACCATAAAACTCATACAGAGTCATTGAGGTCGCCTTCAAATCTGTTACAGACAACCCCATTTTTTCCAAAGTGGACCTGAAAAGTAAATTCACAGAACTTCTGTTATTTACCAGTGTCATCCAGACCCTCCGGTTGGTGAGCTAAACAGTTATGACCAAGGGATAGTTATGTGGGAATTGGACGTGGCTAGCATCCTCTTCTGTGAAAATGATTGGTTGCTTTTCCAATCGTTTCTGTTTCGATAACCGCTGCTCCGGAACGAACTCCACTTCGTTACGGGACTTCAATTCGTTAATGTACCTCTTCTGGGCCCAGCTGCTCGTGCCTGCCAAATGAGGTCCTCCCGAAATGGTAGTTATATCTCCCCTACTATCGGAGGAGGGTCGACCTGATTTGCTTGAGCTCCGGTTTGACTTACTGGAGCTTCGGGGACTGATGGAGGGTTTGGTCCCATGGACTGATTAGGGACCACCCAATTTTTTGCATACTGGGATAAAGGTCCTGCTTTAATGAGAGTTTCAATCTCATCCTTTAGCTGTCGATAGTCATCAGTGTTATGCTCGATGTCAATATGGAATCGACAGAACTTTGAAGAATCTCTCTTCGCCCTCTGGTTCTTTAATGGCTCTGGCTTCTTCCATGGAAGGCGAGTAGAATTTTCCATGAAGATGCGCTCCCTAGTGTCCGTTAGGTCGGTATAAGTAGTGGAAACAGGTTTGAATTTCTCCCCAGACTTATTTTTCTTTGTCCCGCTCTGGTCGCCCTCACCATTTCCCTTCCTTTTGTTATTTCCCCCTTGGTTATTCTAGGTAACGGTTTGAGCCTTAGCTGCACAGTCCATTACTGCTCCAATGGGCTGGATGGGGGTCTGGCTAGTTCTCGTGATGGAAGCTCGCACCTCCTCTAGATTAATCCACTCTTGAGCTCAGGACAAGAATTCAACCACACTCTTAACTCCTTTTCTTTGGAGCTTTTGCCACAGGTCGCCCCCGACGAGAATTCCTGTCCTCAGTTCCATTAGCTTAGAGTTGTCATCAACATCCCTAGCCTGTGCAGCGACATTGGTTAACCTACTTAGATATGCCTTCAATGTCTCACTAGGTTGCTGCTTTATGTTGCCCAGTGAATCGGTATCAGCCCGAGCTGCCTGTGAAGCTCGGAATGCTTTTTTGAACTCAAAAGAAAACTTCTTCCACGAGCTTATGGAATGCCTATTATATTGCTTAAAAAAAATGTCTGACTGGCCCGACCAGAGTTGCAGGGAATAAAATACACCTTAGGTCGAGTCCAACATTAAGGGCCATAATCATGGTGTTAAACATTTCGAGGTGGCCTAACGGATCTCCATCTCCATCAAATTTTGACAAGTGTGGCATTCTGAAGCCTACCGGATATGTGGCAGCCGCAATATTTGGAGCGAAAGGCTCAAGCTCGTCCTCTGAGTCGCAATCTTCTTTGTTTTTTTCAGATAAAAGCCTCTTCATTTTCTCTTCCATCATAGCTAGTCTCTTGAGGGTTTGGTCTCTAGTCCCTAGGTTACCTGGGGGCTATTCAATAGCTCTCATCCTATCGTATGAATTTGATGGGTTATTGTCCCTCCAAGCTCGAGCTTGGTTTTGTGGGGCATTATTCCCATTATCACGTACTATGGACGGACATTCCTCTTGTCGAGTATAACTATCATATTCATTCCGAGCTTGATTCCTCTTCTATGAATTTAGACAATCACGCAAATTGGGCTATGGATTGTACAGAGGGCTCTGTCCTGAACTCAAGTAATTTCTTAGGTCACCCTCAGACCTACCACTACGACAACTTTTGGTCCAGTAACTCCCATTTGCGAAGCTTACATCTCGCGGTTGAGGTCGAGGATCTGTATTTTCAACAAGTGTTTGTGGGATGTTAGTATTGGCAGATGGGGGAGGATTTCTCCTACTGTCTCCATAAGCTGGAATGTCCTGTGTAGGAAGAGGTGGCATCGAATGTCTTATAGGTGACGAGGGATGCCTTATTGTTGAGGCAATCCTTGTTCCTTCAGGGCGGACTAAATTAGCCTGCCTATGCTCTACTCCATTGTCTCTAGCTGTCTGCACCTGACGATCCGATCGTGTCGTAGGAGGGTTTGTTGGAACATTTTGTCTTTGTGAGCCAGTTCCTGCCCCTCCTCGTGGATTGCCATGTGCATTTCTAGGGACTTGTATAGGAGGTACCGAACTTGGGGTTGCAGTTCTAACCAACCGACTTACATGCTGATGACCTCTATGAGTGCCACTGGGTTGAGCATTCTGGCGATCTCGCCTTGTAAGTACAGAACTTGGGGTGGCAGTTTTGACTGTTCCACTTGGTTTGGATCGATTATTCCTGTGGACTTGTGAGACCCACTTTTCCTTTTTTTGACATTAACGTCAGTTGCAAGAGGGGGTAACCGAGCCAAAACCTCCTCAATCTGCCTGTTTTCCTTAGCGAAATGGCTTCTCAATTGCATGTTTTCCAATTCAACGACAATTAGGTAGTCTAGATTTGGATTTGGTGGCAATGACGCCAAACTCCCAGTGTCGCCATGACCCGCCGGTTGTTTTCCCGGACGCTGCTGAATCTCAGGGCCATGTTCATTCGAAACAGCGGTATGATGGGCCTCCTGCCCATCAAGCTGTTCTATCTAATTATCGTGCATTGAACGAGTGGGCACCATGATAAGAATCGATTAGGATTTTGATGAAGGACTAATTTGCTCTCAATGAAAGCACCAAATTGTTGACGTTGTTTTATTAAGAAATAATAAGGCAGATTAGTGCTTAATAGTAAACCGTAATGAATAATAATATGAATTCACTCAAGAACATAGAACTTTTACGTAGTTCAGTGGTTAAAATCCACCTAGTCCACGAGTCAATATTATTGTTGTTTCTCTCTCTAATTTGGCAGAGTTTTGGTATTACAGAATAATGGTCCCTTTTCATGTCCAATATTCCCAGTATTTATAAAGGAATTCAATGGACAGGCTTGGGTAACCACGTGAGTCAATCACGCACTTACATAATGATTACATTTAATACAAATAATTCCCATTAACATTGGGATATGATTTGATAATAAAATAAGCAGGTTCCTGCTATCTCGGATAATATTTACAACAACTTGGTCATAAATGAACGTATAAAGGGATCCCGAGTCTCTGGGGATCCGCAGGTATGCAATATACTAGAATTAGCACGAGCTGGATATCTCCTCCAAGCTCGTGCTACACAGCCAATGCATCTTTAGTTGGGGATAAACTCAGGATGCCTTACACCACGTATGACCACTATGAATCTTGAGTTGTCCATGTGGATAATAAGCATATAGTATTTCCCTTAGTCATTTTTCCTTATATTTTATCTGCTAGCTGTACCCGAGCTGAGTGCATGGACTCGTGCTAAAATCAGGGTACAACATATATAAATGACCCCTTAAGTGTGATCTTGTCCCGAGCCCTAGCGGTAACCTAGTCACAAACATAAATGATGTTTTAATGAGTTTAAGTTCAAAAACCCAATCCCGGGACCAATCCCACTCTCTAAGGACCTCCAGTGCCACCAAACAGGGTGATGAAATCGTCCCCCGAGCCCTCGGGCAAAAACCCCAAAAAGTACAAAATGTTATGCCCTGAAAAATAGGCCAGTGCTACGCCGCTGCGTACCAGGCACTACGACGCCACAGACAGAAACGAGGGCCAACCACCTGACCAGTGCTATAGTGCCACCCATCTAGAACTATAGCGCCACTGCCAGATAACCCAAAATTCTGGGTTTTTCTCTTTGTGTTCTCTGAATCTCCAATCTCAAATCCGACCCCAAACCTGTCCCAATCCAAGAAAAAGACTAAAAGGCAGCAATAGTACCTCCAACATAACTCAAAAACACCATAATCCAAAAAAAATCACCACTAATACGCAAAATCAATACTTGAGTTTTTGAAACTCAAGAATGCTAAGAGCACCACCAGAAAATCAGAAACTCAGAGAGAATCAAATGTTGAAATCCTTACCTTAATAGCGAAAATTTCTTCCTAGCTTTACCTTCAAAAATACAAGCTTTCCAAGCAAAACCTTCAAGAGATAGAGAGAGAGAGAGTATAAACTGAGAGATAGAGAGAGAGAGAGAGAGGGAGGGAGTGCTCTGTTCTATTTTGATATCCCCTGTTTGAGGTTTCCTTCAGCCAAGGGAAAGTGACTAGGTCACTAATTTTGCACCAAATTGACCATATTGCTCCTTAGCCTAAGCATTGCCCTCTTAAGCCCTCAAGGGTAAACTTGTCATTAGCCACATAGCTCGTTAATCCTAATTAATGCCTTATAATTCCTGTTAATTCCAAAATCATCACATAATTACCAAATAGAGTTCCATTACCTAATCAATCCTGGTAATGTATGAAATTACCATATCACCTCTAGCCTCACCTCGAGCCCGGTATTTGACCCCGTTGACCAAACCGCTACTTGGCTCGCTAGGATCGTCTCATGCTGAATAATCCAAATATATCCACATAATAATGTGGTCTCAATCCATATAAACACAAATATACAAATATGTCATCAACGAGCAAAAATTACAAAAATGTCCTAATAAGAAACGAGCCCACATGCATGCAAATACTGCCATATAATAATATAACTCACATAATAATGCAATAAACAAATTATTACCCTCCTAGCCCCCTAATTATGGCACTAAGTCATATTACGGAATTTGGGACATTACAACATGCCATTCATGAAACCCCACACAGTTTCTCATTAATCAAGCATCTTTTAGAAACATGATTATTTAGGATTGTCCTAATTTTTTTTTATATGAATTGTTTTGGAGAAACCAATTGCATGTAAACTACTAAGTATTAAATTATTTACAACTTGGTAACTCACACCATAATATAGGCAATAGATTTTATAGGTCTTTAAGATAACCAACTTTATTTAAAAAAGTATTTTAGTAAAGTTAGATGAATGTAATGAGGAATTATCTAGATTACATTAATTATAGAAACATTATCTTTTATAATTTTAAATGTATTTTGTAATTAATTACATTCATAGTGTTATTAATAAACTAGTAATTAATTTGGATTTAATTGATTAGTTTAATAAAAAACATTTATTCCAAATAGTAAGTAGAAGGTGAACATCTCAATGTGACCTATCATCTCCATTATTAGTACATCACCGTGAGATATGAATAGGGCCTCAAGTCGGCTTTGTTTCCGTCCCCCTAAGGAAGTTTTCTAGACATATTAATACCAAGGTTGGCTTCTTACGAAGATAGGAAGGAGTGATGTAATTTAGGCTTGACCGACCCTAAGGCAACACTCTCTAAGTTAAGTCATGAATTATGAAATAATGTGTTACACTTACAAAGATGCAATTAAGCTTTTACGGTGGATAATTGCATCTTGAGCAAACCAGCAGTACTTTATATTTAAAAGAGAAAATAAAGAGTTATTTTAATTTTTTTAAATTATAAAGAAAAGATTGTCTTATGAGCTATCTGAATTTAACTTACCTGGCCCTAAGGCGACACTTTATTTGTTGGGTAGATTTATCGTGGAAAAGTAAATGTTAATTTGTGTGTTTTAATTGTTGCATTCATGCATCATGTTTACTTTCCAAAACATTGATATTTTTCAAATGATAATATTATTCTATTTTATTTATTTCTGTAATGTTGAATGGTGTCAAGCCAATAACTACTTTAATTTCACTTGAAAAAATTAATGGTGATACTTTTATAAGATGGAAGTCAAACCTAAATCTTATGTTAATCTGTGAGAACCATAAATTTGTCCTAACTAAGGAATGTCCTAAAGAGCCCACTGCCACTGCCCCAAAGAATGTTCAAGACAAGTATGATGCCTGGATTCAATCAAATAATAAGGCAAAGTGTTACATGCTTGTGAGCATGAATGATGTTCTGAGAGCAAAGCATGAACCCATGGAAACCGCGTTTGAGATAATGGATTCTCTGCAGGCCATGTTTGGGCAGCAATCTGATCAAAGTAGACATGAGGCTACTAGAACCTACATGACTACTGAGAAGAAGAAAGGTGTTTCTCTATGTGAACATGTCTTGCACATGATTAACGTGATGCATGAAACAAAAATACATGGGGCCGTCATTGATGAGCGCACAAAAGTAAGCATTATACTGGAATCACTCACTTCTACCTTTTCTGCATTCACCACCAACTATATTATGAATAAGTTGGAATTCAACATGACCTTGCTGTTGAATGAACTACAGACATTTGAGTCTCTCAGCAAATCCATTATCAAAGAGATAGAGGAAAATATGGTAGAGGAGAAACCTTCAAACTCTTAGGAGAAATCCAAGAAGAGAAAGAAGAACAGTGATAAGGACAAGGGAAGGGGCAAGAAGTCCAAGAAAACCAAGAAAGCACCAAAATCCAAGGTGAACAAGAATGGAAACAGCTCCAAGAAGAAAGAACCAAAAGGAAAATGTTTCCATTGTGGAGTTGAAGGTCACTGGAAGAGAAACTGTAAAAAGTGTCTCTCTGAGCTGAAAAAGAAAGGTAAATGTGATTTAATTGTACTTGAAGCTTGTGTAGTGGAAGATGATATGTCATCCTGGGTTTTAGATTCAGGAGCCACTAACCATGTTTGTTCTTCTATACTGATACTTGAGTCATCAAGGGAGCTGACAGATGGCGAGGTGACCATGCGAGTTGGAAGTGGAGCACTCGTTTCAACAAGAGCAAAGGGAATAGTCCGTTTAATTTTTGGGAAAAATTATCTTGTTTTGAACAATGTTTATTTTATTCCTGGATTTTATAGAAATTTAGTTTCTTTATCAATGTTGCATAAACAATTTTTTTTATATTTCTTAGTAATAATGTGATTGTTATTTCAAAGAATGGTTTTAAAATATGTCAAGCTGAACATAATAACAGACTGTATATGCTCAAACCAAATGAACGAACGCTTAATAATTCATAATTTTTTAAAGTAGCAAAACCGCAAGGTAACAAAAGACAAAAAGTTTTAAACGAAGATGACACATATCTTTGGCATTTTAGACTTGGTTGTATAGGTCTAGATAGGATAAATCGGTTAACAAAAGATGGAACTTTGAGAGAACTAAGAGTTGGAACTCTTCCGGTTTTTGAATCTTGTGTTGAAGGGAAAATTACCAAATGTCCTTTCTCAATGAACGATAATAGAGCCAAAGAACCTTTGGAGCTTGTACACAGTGATGTTTGTGGTCCAATCAATGTACAAGCAAGAGGTGGGTATGAGTACTTTGTCACCTTTATTGACGATTACTCAAGGTATGATCATACATACTTAATGCTTAGGAAATATAAAATCTTTGGTAAGTTTCAAGAATTCAAAGTTGAGGCTGAAAAGAATTTCGATAAGACTCTTAAGACACTTTGATTTCTTGCTCGGACATGGTATTCTATCCCAACTCACAGCACCAGGAATGCCACAGCAAAATGGTGTTTCTGAAAGAAGAAATAAGACCTTGTTGGATATGGTCAGGTCTATGTTAAGCTACTCTTCACTTCCTCTCTCATTCTGTGGATATGCAATTCAAACAGTGACTTACATTTTGAATGTAGTCCCATCTAAGACCATAAGCAAAACGTCATTGGAACTGTGGAATCAAAACAAACCTAGTTTGCACCATTTTTGCATTTGGGGCTGTCCTGCTCATGTTCTTAGACCTAAATCAGGGAAAGTTGATTCAAGGTCTAAAGTGTGCATTTTCATTGGCTGCGCTCCAGAAACAAGAGGCGGTTATTTCTATATTCCCAAGGATTAAATGATATTGTCTCCACAAATGAGACCTTCCTTTAACATGACTATGTGAATAACTATGAACCTCAGGGCAATGTAGTATTGGAGGAACTAACAGATGATAAGAATCCATTACAACTATCTTCATCATTAAATGATAAAGGACAAACCGAGGAAACCACTATTCCTAAAAAGGAAACCCCAGTGCAACGACATTGTGGGAGGAAATCGAGACAACATGTTCACTACGAACATGACGCACGTGTCCTTGTTTCTGATATAGACAAGGACGATCCATTAACCTTTAAAGAAGCAATGGATGATCCTGAAAAGGAGAAATGGCAAGAACCATGAACCAAGAAATGGAATCGATGTATTCAATTATGTCTGGGAACTTATGGATCCACTTGAAGATGTTAGGCCCATAGGGTGTAGGTGGATATACAAGAAGAAAAGAGGTGTCAATGGGAAAGTAGAGACTTTCAAAGCAAGGCTAGCAGCCAAAGGTTACACTCAGAGAGAAGGTGTTGATTATGAAGAAACATTTTCTCCTGTGCCCATGCTCAAATCCATTCGCATCCTCTTATCCGTAGCGGCTACCAATGATTATGAGATATGGAAAGTGGACATCAAGACAGCTTTTCTAAATGGCTATCTTGATGAAAGTGTCTATATGGTAGAACTAGAAGGGTTCATAAAGAATGGAGAAGATCAAAAGGTGTGCAAGTTGTTGAAATCCATTGATGGATTAAAGGAAGTATCTAGTTCTTGGAATATTACTTTTGATGAAACAATTAAAACATATGGCTTCAAACAAAATGTCGACGAAGCATGTTTGTATAAATACATCAAAGGAAAAGTGGTGGTTTTCTTAGTCCTTTACGTTGATGACAATTTGCTCATTGGGAATAATGTAGAGACATTGTCAAAGGTGAAGAAGTGGTTAGCCAAAAAGTTTTAAATGAAAGATTTTGGTGAGGTGAGCTATGTTATGGGAATTCAAATCCTAAGGGATATGAAGAACAAGCTTGTAACGTCCCAAAAATGCTAATAAGGTTGATTGCCTTGATTAGAATGTCGGGAGGGCATAACTGGATATGTGTGTGATTCATTGAGTAAATGTGTGACTACGTGGAATACATGATTTATATGATATTATGATTATAAATGCATGTTTATGAGTATTAAATATGCATGTTGGCCCGTTCTTGTTAATAAGGTCATGTTTGTAATTTTTTCCCGTTGAGGGCATAAATGTGATTATATATGTGTTAAATGATTGCAACCACATTACTATGTGGATTTAGTTATAGCGTTCGGCTCGAGGCGATCCTGGTGAGCGGATTAGCGGAATAATCACAGCGTGGTTTAATACCCGGCTCGGGGTAAGCCTAGGGGTATTTTGGGAATTTAACGCATATTTGGGATTTATTGATTAAAGGATAAGTATTTGGTAATTAGTTAGGCATGTCGCAATTAATTGGAAATTTGTAGGACGACTCAAGGAATCAGCGGGAAACGAGGAAAATGACAGTTTTACCCTTAAGGGTAATTAAGGGGCTGAATTAATACCAGGGGAACTTTGGTCTTTTGTGGGGGGGATAAGCTTGAAAAACCTTAGGAAATGACCAGAACCTAATAGAAATCTCTCAGCTCTCTCTCACACTCACTCTCACATTATCTCTCTCCCTCTTTTTGGGTGCTTGGAAGTTGTTGAGATTTGAGGACTTGAGGCTAAGAAACTAAGGGTGAAGGCTTGCTGTGTTTGGGAATCAGCACAAGGAGTGGAGATATTACAGAGCTAAGGATTTTAAGCTGTTTAATATGGTGAATTCTATTAGAACATTTAACTTGCATGGAAGTAGATTTTAAGTTTTGTTTTGAGTGTTTGATTAGGGAATGTAATTATATTCTAAACTGTTTTGATGCTTAGGCTGTGTGAATGAGGATTCTAGACTTAATTCTAAGTTTGGATGGTGTTTGATTGTGAATTATTGAGTTATGCTCAGGGAAAATGCAGTAGAAAACTTGATTTCTAGGTTTCAGGGGCTCGCATCGCAGCCCTGTTCATCAGGTGTCGCAGCGCCCTTGAATTTCGAGGCTTGAGAGCCTCAGGTTTTTGCCCAGGCGCGCATAGGGATTAGCGCGCCACAGCCCATGTTCTTTAATAGAGAGGGCTTTTCCATCTAACTTGAGCATGCCGCATCCCTTAAGGGGCTGGGCCACACCTCAAATGTGAAATAAGTGTTGTTTGAGGGTTTTAAGCTCGGGAATCCAAATCTTAGAGCTTGGGAAAGATCCTACTACCCGTTTTAGTAGAATTCGAGATCCCAGATGCTAGTATATTATTTGTAAAACATTCAATTGGTTTAGATTTTAATGGTTATCCATTGTCTCCTGTGACTAGGTTTACCGCTAAGGCTTGGGATTGAGGATCGTGCTCGGTACCGCTCTACACCCTTCGCTCGGGACTCGAGGTAAGAAAATTGCACGTGAGTTGTGATTGGGGCTGATCTCCCCTGTAAATGAACATATGTGAGATTATAAATGTATCTATGATTGGAGATATTTGGATAGGCATGTTTGTTTATGCTGCTTTCGATTGCGTGTTTCACAACCAATTTATCTATATTTTTTTATGTGAAAGTCCAGCCTAAGGGAGCTGGGGTTGATGTTAAGCGTGTGGAACATAACTTCGCCTAAGCGAGCCGAGATCAGCTAAATAACAAGAGGGCTTAGCCTAAGGCCACTGACACCTAACTTATGGTATGGGGATTGAATTATATGTTTGGATTAAACTGTTTACTGTTCTCTAGCTTATTGCTTGTATTCTGTTGTTGATTGAACTAGTTGAGCTAAGTTTACTATGCATATATTGTCACTATCTATGCTTGTTGAGTTTAGTTTCTTGCTGGGCCTTGGTTCACGGGTGTTATGTGGTGCAGGTAAAGGTAAGGGAAAGATGGACCAGCCATGAATCAGAGAGCTTTTGGGGGAGGTGTGTACATCGGCAACTGCTCGACCGCCACAACCGAGGAATTTACAAGGACTATAGCAAAAATCGTATTTTTCCATTTAGGCTGGCTTCAGTTGTAATTGAATTTTTAGGGTTGTAACCGCCTTGTAAACATTACTTTTGGGATTCCGTGTACCATACTCTTATTTTAATGAAAGTCAACTATTTTAAGTTCAAACTCTTTTAACCCTAACCCGCCAGTTGACTTTAGAAACATGTTTATGTCCAAATGACTTGATTAGCAAGTCTTGCACTTTTTAAAATACATTGTTAAACAATCTTGGTTATCCAGGGCTTTACAACTTGGTATCAGAGTGGTATAGGTTTAAGGGTTCCCGAAGACTGACTGGGCATGTACAGTCGCCGCTAAAGACAAGCTCAACTCAGGGTTTGGTAACAATATATGAGATTACATGTTTAGGTGCTTGAATGAAATATAAATGCTTTATCTGCATGTTTATTAGGGAGCATGAGATATACTGATAGGACCTGGCCCTTGACTGTTATGTGAATAAGACAGGGCATGCTTATTAGCATTGCTATTGTATGCAGTAGCAGTAGCAGTAGTCGTAGTAGCAGTAGTAGTAGCAATAGCATTAGTAGTAGTAGTAGTAGCAATAGCAGAAGTAGTACTAGTAGTAGTAGCAGTAGCAGTAGCAGTAGAAGTAGTAGTAGCAGTAGCAGTAGCAGTAGCAGTAGCAGTAGTAGTAGCAGCAGCAGCAGCAGCAGCAGTAGCAGCAGCAGTAGTAGCAGTAGTAGCAGTAGCAGTAGAAGTAGAAGTAGCAGTACCAGTACCAGTTGTAGCAGTAGGAGTAAAAGGAGTAGTAGTAGAAGAAGTAGCAGTAGCAGTAGCAGTAGTAGTAGTAGTAGCAACAGTAGTAGTAGTAGTAGTAGAAGTAGTAGCAGTAGTAGTAGCACCAGCAGCAGTAGTAGAAGTAGCAAAAGTAGTAGCAATAGCAGTAGTAGTAGTAGCAATAGAAGTAGCAGTAGCAGTAGCAGTAGTAGTAGTAGCAGCAGTAGCAGTAGCAGTAACAGTAGTATATGTAGCAATAGCAGTAGTAGTAGAAGTAGCAGCAGTAAGAGTAGTAGTAGTAGCAGCAGCAGCAGTAGTAGTAGTAGTAGTAGTAGTAATAGTAGTATTAGCAGTAGCAATAGCAGAAGAAGTAGCAGTGAAAGTAGCAATAGCAGCAACAGCTGGAACAGCAATAACAGCAGAAGCAACAACAGTAGCAGTAGCAGGAGTAGTAGCAGCAGCAGCAGCAATAGTAGCAGAAGTAATAGTACAAGCAGTAGTAGCAGGAGCAGTAGTTGTAGCAGCAGCAGCAGTAGCAGTAGCAGTAGTAGCAGTAGTAGTAGCAGTAGTAGCAGCAGCAGTAGTAGGAGTAGTAGTAGTAGTAGCAGTAGTAGTAGCAGTAGCAGTAGCAGTAGCAGTAGCAATAGCAGTAGCAGTAGCAGTAATAGCTGTAGTAGCAGTAGCAGTAGAAGAAGCAGTAGTAGTAGTAGTAGTAATAGTAGTAGAAGTAGTCGCAGTAGTAGTAGCAGTAGTAGCATTAGCAGCAGCAGTAGCGGTAGTTGTAGTAGTAGTAGTAGCACTAGTAGCAGTAGTATTTTTAGCAGTAGCAGTAGCAGTAAAAGTAGTACCAACAGCAGTAGTAGTAGCAGTAGCAGAAGCAATATTAGTAGCACAAGCAGTAGTAGTAGAAGTAGCGGCAGTAGTAGCAGTAGCACAAGCAGAAGTATCAGTAGTAGTAGCAGCAACAGCAGTCGCAGTAGCAATAGCATTAGCTGTAGCAGTAGCAGTAGCAGTAGCAGTAGAAGTTGCAGTAGCAGTAGCAGTAGCTGCAGCAGCAGAAACTACAGTAGTCGCAGCAGCAGCAGCAATAGAAGCAACATCAGTAACAGTAGCAGAAGTAGCAGTAGTAGTAGCAGGAGTAGTAAAAGCAGCAGTAGTAGTAGTAGTAATAGTCGCAGTAGTAGTAGTAGTAGTAGCAGTAGTAGTAGCAGCAGTAGTAGTAACAGAAGCAACAGTAGTACCAGTTGTAGTAGCAGCAGTAATAGAAGTTGCAGCAGCAGCAGTAGCAGTAGAAGTAGCAGCAACAGCAATAGTAGCAGCAGCAGCAGCAGCAGCAGTCATACGAGGAGTATTAGTAGTACCAGTGGTAGTAGTAGCAGCAGTAGTAGTAGCAGCAGCAGTAGCAGTAGCAATGGCAGTAGTAGTAGCAGTAGCAGTAGTAATAGAAGTAGAAGTAGCAGTAGTAGCTGCTGCAGTAGCCCTAGAAGTAGTAGCGGCAGCAGTAGTAGCAGCAGTTGCAGTAGCAGTAGTAGTAGTAGTAGCAGCAGCAGTAGCAGCAGCAGTAGCAGTACTAGTAGCAGTAGTAGTAACACTCTCAGTAGCAGTTGAAGAAGCAGTGGCAGTAGTAGCAGTAGCAGAAGCAGTAGCAGTAGAAGAAGCAGTAGCAGTAGTGGTAGCAGTAGTAGCAGTAGCAGAAGTAGCAGTAGCAGTAGCAGTAGCAGTAGTAGCAGTAGCAGTAGCAGTAGCAGTAGAAGTAGTAGCAGTAGCTGTAGTAGTAGCAGTAGTAGCAGTAGAAGTAGCAGTAGAAGTAGTAGCAGTAGCAGCATCAGTAGCAGTAGCAGCAGTAGAAGTAGCAGTAGCAGTAGTAGCAGTAGCAGTAGTACCATCAGCTGCAGCAGTAGTAGCAGTAGCAATAGCATTAGCTGTAGCAGTAGCAGTAGTAGTAGAAGTTGCAGTAGCAGTAGCTGCAGCAGCAGCAGCTACAGCAGTCGTAGCAGCAGCAGCAGCAATAGAAGCAACAGCAGTTACAGTAGCTGCAGTAGTAGCAGCAGCAGCAGTAGCAATAGTAGTAGCAACAGTAGGAGAAGAAGTAGCAGTAGCAGCAGCAGTAGCAGTAGTAGAATTAGTAGTAATACCAGTAGTAGTAGTTGCAGCAGTAGTAGAAGTTGCAGCAGCAGCAGTAGCAGTAAAAGTAGCAGCAGCAGCAGTAGTAGCAGCAGCAGCAGCCGTAGCAGTAGAAGTAGCAGCAGCAGCAGTAGTAGCAGCAGCAGCAGCAATAACAGTAGAAGTAGTAGCAGCAGCAGTAGTAGTAGCAACAGCTTCAGCAGCAGCAGCAGCAACAGGAGTAATAGTAGTACCAGTGGTAGTAGTTGCAGCAGTAGTAGTAGCAGCAGCAGTAGCAGTAGCAGTGGCAGTAGTAGTAGAAGTAGAAGTAGCAGTAGTAGCTGCAGTAGGCGTAGAAGTAGTAGCGGCAGTAGTAGAAGCAGCAATTGCCGTAACAGTAGTAGTAGCAGTAGCAGCAGCAGTAGCAGTACCAGTCGCAGTAGTAGTAACACTCGCAGTAGTAGTTGAAGAAGCAGTGGCAGTAGTAGCAGTAGCAGTAGCAGTAGAAGAAGCAGTAGCAGTAGTAGTAGTAGTAGAAGTAGTAGTAGTAGTAGTAGTAGTACTAACACAAGCTATAATAGTAGAAGTAACAGCAGCAATATTAGCAGTAGGTCCAATAGCAGTAGTAGTAGAAGTAGCAGTAGTAGTAACACTAGCAGTAGTAGTAGAAGTAGCAGTAGCAGTAGTAGCAGTAGCAGTACTAGTAGTAGTAGAAGTAGCAGTAGTAGCAGTAGCAGTAGCAATAGTAGTAGTAGTAGTAGCAGTAGTAGTACACGTAGTAGTAGATGTAGCAGCAGTAGCAGTAGTAGTAGTAGTAGAAGTAGCACTAGTAGCAGTAGAATTATTAGCAGCAGCTGTAGTAGTAGCAGTAAAAGTAGTAGCAACAGCAGTAGTAGTACCATTGGTAGTTGCAGCAGCAGTAGCAGTAATAGCTGCTGCATTAGCCGTAGAAGGAGTAACGGCAGCAGTAGTAGGAGCAGTTGCAGTAGCAGTAGTAGTAGCAGTAGCAGCAGCAGTAGCAGCAGAAGTAGCAGTACTAGTAGCAGTAGTAGTAACACTAGCAGTAGTAGTAGAATTAGCAGTGGCAGTAGTAGCAGTAGCAGTAGCAGAAGCAGTAGCAGTAGCAGAAGCAGTAGCAGTAGCAGTAGTAGTAGAAGTAGTAGTAGAAGTAGCAGTAGTAGTAGTAGTAGTAGTAGCAGTAGCAGAAGTGGTAGTAGAAGTAGCAGTAGCAGCTGCAGTAGCACTAATAGTAGCACAAGCAGTAGTAGTAGAAGTTGCAGTAGCAGTAGCAGTTGCAGTAGAAGTAGCAGTTGTAGTAACAGTAGCTGTTGCAATAGCAGTGGCAGTAGCAGTAGTAGCAATAGCTGTAGTAGTAGCAGTTGCAGCAGTGGAAGTAGCAGCAGCAGTAGGAGTAGTAGCAGTAGCAGTAACAATAGCATTAGCGCTAGCAATAGCAGTAGTAGCAGTATGTAGTAGTAGGAGT